>NC_137167.1:797500-807500 GCF_951394435.1 Stenella coeruleoalba
CTCAGAAAACACGTGCGAACACTCAGAAGATACCCAAGCACTGTGTCCTTCCTTTACCTGGCTCCCTGTCGCTCACTCTCCGCCTCTGTCTCTGTCTCTGCCACTCGCTCTCTGTCTCTTTCTTTCTCCCGGTCCCTCTCTCTCTCTCTCTCTCTCTCTCTCTCTCTCTCTCTCTCTCTCTCTCTCTCTCTCTCCCTCTCCCTCTCTCTCTCTCTCTCTCTCTCTCTCTCTCTCTCTCTCTCTCTCTCCCTCTCCCTCTCTCTCTCTCTCTCTCTCTCTCTCTCTCTCTCTCTCTCTTGCTCTCTGTCTCTCTCTGTCTCTCTCTCTCTTGCTCTCTCTCTGTCTCTCTCTCTCTTGCTCTCTCTCTGTCTCTCTCTCTCTCTCTCTCTCTCTCTCTCTCTCTCTCTCTTTCTCGCGCGCGCGCGCGCGCTCGCTCTCGCTCTCGCCCTCGCTCTCGCTCTCGCCCTCGCTCTCGCCCTCGCTCTCGCTCTCGCCCTCGCTCTCGCTCTCGCGCTCTCCCCCACCCCTGCTCTTCCTCCCCCACTTTATCTCTTTCTTCCCGCCTCCTCTCTTTCTTTCTCTCTGTCTCCCTCTCTGTCTCTCTGCCTCTCGTCTCTCTCTGTCTCTGTCTCTCTGTCTCTGTCTCTCTCCACCACCCCCCGTCTCTCCCTCCCTGTCCCTCCCTGTCTCTCCCTCCCTGTCTCTCTCTGCCTCCCTGTCTCTCTCTGCCTCCCTCCCTCCCTCCCTCCCTCCCTCCCTCCCTCCCTCCCTCCCTCCCTCTCTCTCTCTTTCCTCTCTCTCCCTCTCCTGGCCTCTCCTCCACTTTCTCCCTTCCTCATTTTCTGTCTCCCTCTCCCTCACCCATCCCCACTCCCCCCCATCCCCGGTCATGGGGCATCCTCATTTTCCATGAGAACTCATGGAGATGGAAGGGATGTTGGACTGATGTTCGCGTGCTACCGGATCCCACTCCCACAGGGATAGCTGCTGCACTGCCTTTGGCAGGCCATGGTGGGTGGGGGTGGTGTCTCTTCTTCTGTATCGGTAGAAATGATTTGAAGGGGAGGCAGGATGGGCATAGGTCCACTGCCTCACACCAAGGCCCTTTGGGAGCATTTCAGTGAATCGGGACAGAACATGTTTCTCCGTGCGGGGAGGGAACCGGAATAGGGCACCCCGAAATGGACCGCTTTGGCACACAGATGAGTTCGAATGGAAGGCGCTTCAGAAACGACGGGTGGGCGACGAGGACGCTCTGCCGCTCTGCCTCTCCCTCTTCTTCCTGACCTGAGAGGAGGACCAAGATCTTCCTCGAGAAGAAGCTCAAGCTCAGAGCCCGCCCTTTCGAGTGACTCCTGGCTTGGGCTTCTCCTGCGTGGGGGTCACGGTGCACGCGTTCCTCAGCCGTGGGTCGCTCTCTTCTCGAGCTGTCTTTTGGGGACAGGGGCCTCTCAGGCAAGAACTCAGAAGGATCGTCGAGGGAACGTCGTTTTTCCTCTCCCACGACTGATGAATGCAGACAGACACACAGGAATCTCGCCCCCCGCTTCCACCCCCGCCCCCCACCCCCCACCCCGTGAGAGGAGTCGCCGGACATCCTTGGGGTCACACACAGCCAGCCTCCGTGGCTCTTCTATGTTGCCAGGCTCCCTGGCCTTCACTGCCCCCGCACGCCCCCAGTGAAGTTGCATCATCGTTCATAGTGTAAATGCTGTGAGAAGATAAGCTTTGCAAAATAAAATTCTCCCTGCCTTTCCTTCCCAAGAACACCATGTACACCTACTGTCATGTGCAGTGCTTATGGACCCACCTGGAGCAGAGGACCCTCTCCGACAGACACCCTCCCCACCCCACCCCACCCCACCCCACCCCACCCCCAGGAACTCACTTACTCCGAGTCATCGAGGAGAGGGTGTCTGGTTCCCTGTCTTAAATAGGTGGGCCAATGACACGTCATCTCCTAGTAAGCCATCGGGTTCACCGGTTCGGGTTCGGGTTCGGTGGCATGAAGTACATTTACGTCCTCCTTGAGTTTGACTTTGAAAGTCTTGGGGCCCTGAGTAGGCCGCCCCCAAACGTGCCTCCGTGGCATAGAGAAGTTTTGGAATTAGACTGACAACACCACGAGAGGGACACTCTGACTCTCTTTTACTTCTCCCCTCTGAAATCAGGAAGAAAATCTCTCACGTGAAAGGGGAGGGGGGCGGGAGGTGTAGACATCATGACGCACTGAACCGCCCTCATGTCTCATGAAATGTTCACGAATCATCTAAGTAGGACTGCTCATAACGAATAGAGGGCATAGGTGTTAACGAGATAAGAATGTTTAACGGGAACTCTCCCCCCAATCATTGTTTTCCATAGGCCGACTTCAAGACTTTCCAACATCTCTGGTCATCTCTAGGCTTAGAGGTTGGCTAAGTGCCATTGGCGGGGTGAAATCTCAGCGAGTGTCTACATCACCTCCACATAAGATAAAATACTGAAATGTTCATGGCTCCACAAGTCTAAGGGTCTCCCTGCTTTGGACCTTTTACGGAGGAGAGACTGAGCATGTTTGGTTCCATGCCTAGATAGATCTTGTGCTTTAGGGAAAGAGTGTACTCGGTAGGAGCCTAGACTTCTACAAAGTATTCCATGTTCACACTGTTCACTGTGGTTGGCTTCCTTACTTTCACTGACTGACTGAAGGAAAAAAAAAAAAAACAGACAGTGTCCAAGGACGAGGCATTCCAAAGAAGGAACGGAACGTGTGTGGTCCAAGCTACCTGATGTCGCCATCCTCATGGTAGGAAGAGGACTTTTTTGGGGGAGTGGGGAGGCAAAGTAGAAGATATGCAGATAATGTTTGGGGGAAGGAGAAAGAGATTTTAGTCCTAAAGGTGGTCACTTCTCAATGGAAAAGAAAGAAAACGAGGGACAGGCTAAAAATGGGCACAGACGATTGGAAAAGGTGTGTGAAGAAAATGGTCTTTGGAAAGGAATCGGATCCGTGGTCAGGACTGACTGGATAAGATGAGGATGGATTCAAAGACAGAAATGAGTTTTCGTATCAACGCGAAACAAGTGCAAAAATAGAATTTAGTTGTCTCTCTATGTTAAAAGGACAAGGTTTGGGTTTAGGGTTTGGGTTTTTCTTTCATCAGTCTGCTCTGTCCATCATGAGAGATTAGATTAGATTAGGAAAGGTTTCTTCCTTTATCTTTAAGGAGAGAAGGAAGGAAAGAAAGAGAGAGAGAGAGAGAGAGAGAGAGAGAGAGAGAGAGAGAGAGAGAGAGAAAGGAAGGAAGGAAGGAAGGAAGGAAGGAAGGAAGGAAGGAAGGAAGGAAGGAAGGAAGGAAGGAAGGAAAAGGAAGCAAGAAAGAAAAGCTTATGCCTTGTCAAAAGTCATCACTTATTTTCTAGGTTGCCGTTATCAGGTCTCGGAGGACTCACATCAGCTTAGTCCTCTCGAGATTCAAAGAACCAGGTGTGGCTCGGAACTGAAGAAGAAGCTTCTCTCTCTGCCTAGCAAGTCTCTCCTTGGGACGTCGGTGACCTGGCTAGCGAAGCACTGTTTCACAGTGACCTATATCCGATTAAGTGCTTTACAACCTTTTGGATATTTTGGACACACTTGCCCCCCGGTTGAAGGACAGGTGAAGTCCTTTGGACTTAGAACGCACTTTGAGTTAGGATGCAGGAGGAGAGGGCCCTCGAAATGGCCCCAAAATGTGTTCTCTCTCCTGAGAAACGAGAGAGATGAAACTGAGTACGTTTCTTGGAGAGCTTCGATGACACGGGAAGCGTCGTCAAAGAGGAAGGAACAACGTGACGTCTACTTTGGCTTGTGTCTGTACACCGATGTGTTCTAACTGTTCCAGACATGATGGGATGTTTCTTCCTGGAAGTCTTCTCTGTCCTGGCATAAAGGGTTGTCTGTCGTCGTCAAAATGGAGGCTCACACGAAAGGGACGGAACCCAGTATCAGGGAGGTGTTCTAACCGACGTTCACGCCAAGGCAGCAACAACAGCCTGTTGAAAGGGGGTGGGGGTGGCGGGGCACACGTGGATCGAGTCCATTCTGTCCTGTCAACAGCCGGTCGGGGCTATGGCAGACGGGAGACGGCGGCCCGGCCGGTCGGTTGGTTACTCCCTGGCCAACCTCCCCCCTCCCCCACCCCCACCCCCCCACCTTGCATTCCTTCACCCACCCATGGTGCCTTGAAGATGACCCCAATTGTACATAGACATTGGCGGGAAGATTTCTACAGTCTACCGGCAACGTCTGACCTGTCATGCTTGTAACCCTGGAGGGGGGGGGGGGAGCTATTTTTCTCTCTGGAAAGAAAACCTCCTCTCTCTGGACCCTCTGAACCCCAGCCACTGGACTTCATTCCACTGCCACTTAGTAGGGGTCATCCAAACATTCTTGTGGCCGTAGGTATGTCTTCCGTGTGGGTTGAAGTCTTCCCTCAATCACTGCAAGCCTGATGTCCTCACCGTGGCACAGAGACTGTTATAAAAACAAAATGTGTTTGCCACTTGGGGTCTACCTTCCACAGCCTCCCCTGTGATCAGATCACGGCACCCGCTTCGCTGGGCAAATCCTACAATCCTTCACAGAAGCTCTTGCAAACTTTTTGGAACCGTCACTCGTCCAGTCACGCTCGATCATCAGGCAAGGTCGGCAGAACCGATGGAAAGACTGGACTCCAAGGAGAACAAGGATGACTTACACGGGATTGAATGAACTGATGAACAGGATGATAATGTGTATGACTCCTTGTGTAAAGTAGGACGGATTCGGGAAGCGGGGGATAACTTAGGGGGTTGGGATGAACATGTACACATGACTGTACATAAAATCGGTAATCAACAAGCAAGCGCCTCCTACTATATAGCACAGGAAACTCTACTCAATACTTTGTAATAAGCCTATGAGAGAAAAGAATCTGAAAAAAAAAAAAAACCCTACGTAAAATACCTTATATATATATATATATATATATATATATATATATATATATATATATACACACACACACACACACACACGTACGTATGTAGGTATGTGTATATACATGTATGTATGTATATATGTATATGTATATATGGAGAGAGAGAGAGAGAGAGAGAGAGAGAGGAGAGAGAGAGACAGAGAGAGACAGAGAGAGACAGAGACAGAGACAGAGACAGAGACAGAGACAGACAGAGACAGAGACACTGAGACAGAGAGAGACAGAGAGAAACAAGAGACAGAGAGACAGAGGGATTAGGACTGATTCTTCAATCTTTTGTTTTCCAGATACAAGGAAAAACAAAAACAAACCAACAAAACCCAATTTTCTTTTCTCTTTTTTCTTTTTTTTTTTATTTTTAAAGATGGACATCCATTTGGTAACTTATACCTCTGTCAGCAGGATGGAATCACTGATCTTTTTCTCCCTACCTTCCTTAATTCAGAAACTCTCAGTGAGGCTTCTTATTTCCTTGGCAACCGAGTTATTTGCATACGTTACTTGGAGGCCAAAATTATGTTTCCATAAAACGGGGATACTCACTTGTGGATATGAAGTTCTGGAGCTACTCGTTTCCCTTAGGGTGTTGTTCTTAACCTGAAAACTGGACTGCATCCCGAAGTTTTTTGAGTTCCCTCCAATATCTGGCTACGACTCTCCCCATGAACGTTTGCCATTTTCTCCCACCCTTTTGACTTGGCCTCACTGAGAACTAAAATGGCCCTTTGCCTGAAGCTCTGCAAACGGAAGCTAGAGAACTTGACGAAACGGCCACAACGGCTCCTATGGAAACAATCCTCGTGCCTGTTTCTTTGAGAGCCACTCCGAAATTTGAACCAAACACCCGACGACATCATCAGAGGTGTTTCAGACTTCTAAAGTTGCTTCGACCCTGACATCTAGAAATCTCCTTCACTCACTCACTCACTCACTCACTCACTCACACACACACACACACACACACACACACACACACACACACACACACAGACCCCTACACACACGAGTCACCAGCTCAGCTTTAATATGTTCCAAGGAACTTTCAGAGGAGGGAACTCTTGGGCTCCAGAGTAGGCCGCCCCAAAATCTGCCTCCATGCTCTATTGATTATTTTGAATTCAAGTGACTTAAGAACCGGCCAGCACAAGAGGGACACACTGGCCCGCCTTTCTGTCCTCCTGCGGAGGAAGATCTCAAGTGAAGACATCTGCTTCCATGCATGTCCATGATTCTCAAATGGTGTAGTGGGGTTTCCTGGGTTAGGAAAAGGAGGGGACATCTTTTGCCTGGAAAAAAAGGCTTGATTCTCACACAACCTCCTCCCATCCCTTACCTCTCTCCCTCCTTCCCTCCCTGCAGTTTGGAGGGGACAGCCTAAGGGTGGGGAAATTGGGGAAAGAAAAAAGACAAAGCCATTCATTAAAGAGAAGCTCGAGGCAAAGTCAAAGGCTCCGACTTGACCGGAGAGCTTTCTGCATTTGAATGGAGCGATTGAACGAGGCCCTGCCGAATGAATCGTCCGGACCTCCCCTCCCCTCCCCCGCTCCTGGCAAAGGTCAGTCCAGGGGACTTAGGAAGGAGCTCTGGAGAAGGAACGGGGGTGGGGGTGGGGGTGGGGGCGGGACCAACAGACAATAGCCGCTGCCTGCCTGCCTGCCTGCCTGCCTGCCGGGCTGAGGCCTGAGGCCTGAGGCCTGAGGGCCACCACGCTGGCTCCTGCAACACAATCCCTTCCAGGAAACTGCTGTGATGATTGTTTGGCAGTGAAGGATCAACTCTGAACTCTCTTGGCCTATTTCTGCAAAAGGCCCGAGCCTCAGCTACGACAGATTCTCTGGGTTTCTTGGCACAGGGACTGACCCGCACCCTCCCGTCCTGTCAGATCCTCCTTTGTACACACGCCTCCACTCACTGGAAGGGTTCTTTGGCCTCGTCCAGAAAACGAACACACAAAAAGAAACCCACAAACAAGACTGAAATGATGTGTTGGTAGTTATGGGAAAGAAACCTGCTCCTCTCACACACCTGAGGGCAGGAAGCGAAGGCAGGTTCTCGGCCGGAGGGGGACAGGGTGAACCGAGGTCGGTCAGCGCCCCCCTCCCCCCGCTTCTCTCCCAGGTGACGTGGGCCCCCCTTCCCCGCCTCTCTCTGCGCCCCCCATCCCCATCCCGCCCTGGTTCTGATATTTCACTCGGGAACCTTCTCTAGGCCGGCCGACATGCCAGCTTGCTGTCCTGCCGTTTCATGTCCATCTCTATCAGCCATGTCCAAAAGGCACGGGAAATCATGGACAACAGATAGCGCACCCAGAGTTGTGTGTGTGTGTGTGTGTGTGTGTGTGTGTGTGTGTGTGTGTGTGTGTGTGTGTGTGTTTTGGTGGGGTTTCTGTCTGCGTGTGTGTTTGCTTTTGGTTTGGCTTTTTTTTTTTTTTTCTTCGTCTTCGATAAACTCGCCCCATTTGGGAGTCGGGTGGAACACGGCGGGTGTCTCCTGGCCTGCCGCCCTAACAAACCCCAAAGAGACTCATTTTGGGGTCTCAGCCAGCCAGGTCCCCTTTCTTGGAATTCTGGTTTCATAAATCCGTCTCGTGTCCATGGAATTCTCAGGTCCAGCCATCGACCCTAAGGACGGGGAGGGAAGGTTTTGTCCCGGGGACATCTTCCTTCCTTGCCCGCCTCCTCGGGGTTCCGGACGCTTCGGTATGCTGACGTGCCGTGCCCTCCTCAGCTCCACCCCGACCCCCACCCCAACCCCCCAACCCCCCACCCCCCCGTTTTTGGGAACTCTGTGAACAGGGGTGGTGTTTTTCACAGCCAAACACACTCTCACCGTAGGACCCGGCCCTCGGAGGACTCCTTGCTATGAATGGACCCGAGGTGACGCGGGGAGTCGAACGGCTGAGGTCCACGCAGAAACCTGCACGCGGACCTTGACAGTGGCGGTTTTATTCCTCACTGCCAAGAACTCTCTCGGAGGTGACCGAGACATGTCTTTCAGGAGGTGAATGGACACGTACGTAGCCTGGGGACGAGCCGTAGGTAACATGCTTTCTCGGAAGAGAAAAACCATGGACGGGATGAACAGGTCAGCGGGGTGGTGGTGGATGGTGGATGAATAGGCGGAGGGCAGAGGACGTTTAAGGCAGGGAAACTCTCCAAAGGTAGGATCCTGATGGTATGAAAGCAAACGTTTTGCATAGGGCACTACCTGAGATGGGGTGAATCGAAGGGACCTACCTCTATGGGCCACCACCCCCTCCTCCCCACCATGAAAGCGCCCCAAGCAAGCCTGCTCTTTTTACCCCAGTTGAAGACCCTTGCTAAAGCCAGAAGGCAAAAAATGACCATGAGAAATCTGACCAGCCGTCGCTTGGGACAAGAGTGAGGCCAATGAATCCGGTGAAAAGTTGACAGAGGGGCCTGGGTCCCTCGGCTCGACCCCTTCACGGAGAAGCCAAAGCCTTTTACGCAGGGATGAGCTTTGACACACCTAGGTTTCTTCGGCCAGTGCGACGTTCATGAAACACGCTAAAGGAAAATGATCGATCGATGTGTTTGCCGTCTGCCTGAGCGCACGCGATACGAAATAGAAACCGGGGGAGGGGGTGTGTGCTGATGTTCGGGGTCTAATGGGAGAAACCTTGGAGGGTTTTTGCCCTTAGGGTGCCTTGGTCTGGGGTTGACTTGTGTGCGCTGAGAACGAGGGCCGTTATTGAAGACCCTGTGCAGATTTTGGACACCATGATCCATGGAACCCTGAAGTTTTGGAACCTAGAAATCTTTTGGTCTGCATTTGAGTTGGAAATCTTCTCCTTGACAGAAAGAAGCACACAGGAGGAGGAGGAGGAGGAGGAGGAGGAGGACGAGGACGAGGACGAGGACGAGGACGAGGTGGAGGAGGACGAGGAAGAGGACGACGAGGAGGAGGACGAGGACGGGGACGAGGTGGAGGAGGAGGACGAGGAGGACGAGGAGGACGAGGAGGGGAAATGGAACTGCATGATGAGCAGATCAGCTTTTCGATGTCAGCAAGGCACCCGCCGCCCAGTTCTCTGGGTGAACTGTCTTGATCTTGCACATCTCTACCGCCTCCGAAATGTGAACACAGCCTGCGATGGCCTGACTGAGACTAAGGCCAGTGGACTGGATGAGGTAGACCCTGAAACCAAAGGGAAGGAAAAAAAAAAAAAAGAAAGAAAGAAAAAACAGAAAAACCAAAACGGAAACAAACAAACAAACAAAAAACCCCAAAAAATAACAACGGGGGAGGGGAGGGGGAAGTGGTCTCTTTAAGAATACAAACCGGTGGAAGGGCTCCCTCACCCAAACACTAATTCGCCGTCTCCTTCGGGACCAACACGAATCTTAAAAGTCTTTCCCCACAGATAATAAAAAGCCTTAGCCATCGGAGGAAATAAACGTCACCTATTCCAACGGTTCTTTATAAATAAGCAAGAGAGCGAATTTTCGATTGTACTACCTGCTTCGTGGCTGACTAAAAGTTTTTAAATGAAAGCTATGAAATCTCTGGTCATGTCGATCTCTAGGTACGTAGGTAGGTACGTACGTACGTACGCACGTACGTACGTACGCACGCATGAGACAGACCTACAGACATTTTGGAAAAGGACTGGGGAGTGGCCTAGGGCCAAACAGGCCTTGCCAGCTAAAGAACAGAGGCCCTGGGGGCCTGAGTCTCAGACACACACCCGCACACCCACCCACACCCACACCCACACCCCCCCCCCACACACACACATACGAGGCTCTCGGGAGTAAAAGATTAACTTTACCTCTGTTGACACCACGACTATACCTAGTTGTCCCAAGACGAGGAGCTCCACTGTACATTTAACCCTTATCTGTTCCTGTGCTTTCTTGCAGAAAATTCTCATGTGCTTCTTTCCCCTCGTGGAAGCGCTTGCTATTCCCCATAGGTAGCCACCGTGCAACCAGCTGCTGCAGATCCGAGAATTTGGAGGATTTCTGGAAAGGATCGGT
>NC_137167.1:812500-815000 GCF_951394435.1 Stenella coeruleoalba
CCCGACCCGCGGTGCCGCCTCCGGTCTCTGGCTCACCCGAGGGCGGCGGGGCGAGGTGGTGCGTGGGTCTTCTACCCCGTGTGACTCCCCTTCCCCGCCGCAGGCACCCGGTGGTGGCTGAGACGACCCCACCCCGCAGGCTCCGTGCCACGTGTCAGGCGTTCTCCTCGCGGGGTCGTCGGCCACTGTTTGCCCGAGAAGGCAAGAGAGAGAGAGAAGAGGGGGCTGGGTGCCGGCTGAGGCTGAAGCAGGCTCCTCCGGTGAGGGTCCTCGCCGTGCCCCTCCCCCCTCGGGGCCCTCGTGGCCCCTGGCTCTCTGGATTGACTGATCGATGTGGTGATGTCGCGCTCTCCTGGGCCGGGCCTTACGTCGCGCCAGACGAGGGACGGATGTTCTTGGCGAACGGGACCGCTCTTCTCGTTCTGTCCGCGGGCCCTTCGCCTCTCTTGTCACGCCCTGCCGGCCTGCCGAGGGGTGTGTGGGAGGCAGGGGTGGTGGTCTCCGGCCCGGACCTGCGGTCTCCCGCCTCCTGCCTCACGGCGTGGGCGGGGCCGTGGTCCTCGGACGCAGCAGACGCTCTCGCTTCGCCTCCTTGGCGTGTGCCCCGCGGGCGGTCCTCCCCGCGTCGGTGGGGGCCGTCCCGCCGCTGCGCCGCGCGCCCGCTGCCGGCGCGTGAGCGTGACTTGCTCGGTCCTCTGTGGTGCCCCTGGAGCGCTCCAGGTCGTCCCTCAGGCGCGCGAGGCCGAGCGGTGGTGTCGTTCCCTTTTCCCAGCGTGCTCCTCGGGGTCTCCGCCGCGGTGGTGTGTCCCGTGAGTGGCTCTCTTGGGGGGGTCGAGACGGTAAAGGGCGCGGGGGCTTGCCTCTGTTTCTCTCCCTCGGTGGGGGACGGGGGCCTGCCACCTCGTCGCCATCGTCCTCCCACGGTGTGCCGTGGGGGGGACTGACTTCGTGGCCGGGCCGACGCCGCGTGTGCCGCCGCCCCCCACTTGCGTGTGTGTGGGGAGTCGCACGCGGGCGTGGGTGCGATCGCGTTGGGCCGGGGCCTGCGAGAAGGGGGCGTCTGTCGCGCTTCTCGGGCGTGCTCCCCCCTTCCGGAGCCCGGTGGACGAGCCTGGGGGGGGCGGCAGAGGTTGTGCCCCCGAGGCTGTGGCCGCGAACGCTCCCGTGGGCCATGTGCTTACCCATACCGCAGACCCCCCCACCCCTCCCACGGCCAGTCGTGGACTTGGTGGCTCGTGGAGCGCCTCCGTGGGCCCGAAGGGCACAGACGATGGGTGGGGGATGACGCACCCTCGGTGAGAAAGCCTTCTCTAGCGATCCGAGAGGGAGCCTTGGGGTACCGGACCCCCCAGCCGCTGCCCCTCGCAAGCGTGCAGTGGGCCACGGTGGCCACTGCCAGAGCCACGTTGGGCGGCAGAGGCCCTCGCCCTCGCGGGAGGGCTTGCGCCGGCCCCGCGGTGGGGCCGAGCGCCGCTCTTTGCCTACCGCGGCCCGCGCCTCCCCCCTCTGAGTCGGGGGAGGGTCCCGCCAGGCCGGCGTCCGGCGCAGGGCCGTGTGTGCGCGGGTGCGTGCGCGTGCGGTGACCCGCGCGGTGGCGAGCCCGAGGTGGGGTTCGGGGACGCACGGGCGTCCCGACTCCCCAGTCCCGCAGCCGCGAGGAGCCCGTCGCGCCTGCCCTCGCCGCGAGTCGCGGCCGGGGGCGGTGTGTGGGCACGGTGCGGGTCGCCTCGCTCGGGAGCGTTTCCCTGGGGCGCGAGCCCCGGGGGTCGGACTCAGATGAAGGCGGATGTGGCGAGGACGGGCGGAGGAGTTTGAGTTTGGGCAGACGGGTCCCTCCGTGTCACGCGGGGGGAAACCGTCGCACACGGGCCCCGGCGGCGGGGCCGGGTCGTGGGAGACCCCAGGGTGGCCGGGGCCGGCCGGCGTCCCAGGCGTCGTGGGACCGCCCTCGTGTGTGTGGCGGTGGGACCCCGCGCTCGTTTCCCTGGCGGGCCCGGTCGTGCCTCGGCCCTTCCTGTCCCTGGGCGGGCGCCCCTGCGCCCCTGCCCCGCGGCCCTCGCCGCTGTGTGTGTGTGTGCCTGCCGCCCCCTCCCCGTGGCCGCCGGCCCTCCCCGGCCCCCAGCCCTCCGTGCCCCCTTCCCCGTCTGGGATCGAGCCGGCCTCGCCCACGTGAGGGTGTCGCCCGCCCCGGCCGCCGCGGCCGGCGGCGTCCCCGGGTGGAGTGCTCACGGTCCCTGAGGCGGGGGAGTCGGGCGCGGCGGCGGAGGCGTGTGGCGGGGCACGTGGGGCGGCCGGTGTGCGCGCGGGAGAGTGTTGTTGTCGCGGGGCTGGCCGCGGCTCGTGGGTGTTTGGCGGTGGTGGGCGCGAGCCCCGCGAGGGGGGGCACCCTGGTTGGGGGGCCGAGGAGGCCAGTCGGCGTCCTGGGTGCCGCGGGACCGCCCCTGCGCTGGAGGCCTCTGGCGGTGAGACCCCGTGTCGTGCCCCGGCGGCTGACTCGCGT